>NW_025534228.1:0-32500 GCF_020615455.1 Coregonus clupeaformis | reverse complement strand
TACAAAGGTCTTGAGTATTCTGGTCATGTCTGTGGATACAAAAAATTCACAATATATCAACCCGTCAGCCTAATGCAGCCTAATGGTGGTAACATTTGAGGAGTATAGGCCTAAAGATTGTCAGAGTTGTCACTGTAAGCTGTTTGCTAATTGACTGACTCCAGAGCATCTTAACTGGAATACTGGAAGTGCATAGAAGTGTATTAGAGATCAGTCCTGGGTTCAAATACTATTTGAAATCATTTCACACACTTTGTCTATTCTTGATTGAGTGTGCCTGGCTTAATGGACCAATAGAATAGTCCAAAACTGTAAATCCCGCCCATCTGAGTGTTTTCTCTAGCCTGCCTGGAGTGCCAAGTATTTGAAATATTTCAAATACTTTTTGAACCCAGGTCTGTTAGAGCCATCTTTATTCCTGCTCATGAGGGGGAGACTAGAGAGTAAAGGGCCTCAAACTAAGATGATAATACTCTTACAATCCTGTGTGGAGTACGGATGATCTCTGGCAGACATATTATGCCAGGCTCCAACACTTACAGTACATCTAGTTCATGTTTATTCTGCATTCCATCCTTACATTCAAGTTTTATTAGTCGTATGTACAGGATACACATGGTAGACACCGTCCAATGAAATGCTTACTTGCAGATTCCTTCTGGACAATGCAACAACAATAAGCAGTAATAAAAGATAAGAATAGGAACATAAAGTAAATGTCTCAGTAGAATAGAATAAACATGTTAGCATCAGTAGAATACAGGAAGGAACCATTTATAGTCCAATATTTACATGTGTTTTAGGGAAGGGGGGATTAGGGGACAAGTGTTTAAATTGTGCAGTATTTAGCAATCATAGTAATAGTCTGGTTGCAGCAGTTGTGGTGTGTGTGTCTGTGTGTGTGTGTGTGTGTGTGTGGAAATGTGTCTGTGTGTGTCTGTGTGGATATGTGTCTGTGTGGATGTGTGTCTGTGTGGGTCTGTGAGTGAGTGAGTGCATGTGTGCTAAGGTGCTGAGAGTCAGTGCAGGTGGTCAGTCCAGTTCAAGTATTCAGCAGTCTGATGGCTTGCAGATAGTAACAGTCTCTGAGCCTGTTGATATCAGACCTCCTGCTCCGATACCGTCTGCCCGACGGTAAGGGAGAGAACAGCTCGTGGCTGGGTTGTGTGAGGTCCTTGATGATGTCCAACTAGGTCAGGACCTCACCTAACACCAAACTAGGTCAGGACCTCACCTAACACCAACTAGGTCAGGACCTCACCTAACACCAACTAGGTCAGGACCTCACCTAACACCAACTAGGTCAGGACCTCACCTAACACCAACTAGGTCAGGACCTCACCTAACACCAACTAGGTCAGGACCTCACCTAACACCAACTAGGTCAGGACGTCACCTAACACCAACTAGGTCAGGACCTCACCTAACACCAACTAGGTCAGGACCTCACCTAACACCAACTAGGTCAGGACCTCACCTAACACCAACTAGGTGAGGACATCTTAGAGAGAGAGAGAGAGAGAGACTATAAGGGAATAGGGTGTATTTTGGGATGCATCATGTGACTCCTGTTGCAGTATCACTAGCTTTCTGTATGTGATTCAGTCACACTACTGTCGTACTGTCATACTGCTGTCACTGTGTCGCCTCACGCTGTCTGATCATCATTGTGACCCATTCTGAATTCATTCTGTGCCTCATTTCAATAAAGCCGGTTACACACTAGGATGTGTTTTTTGCCAAATGTTTGTATGACGTCATGATGTTAACAGGAAATCTGGGACAACTTGGAAATATCTGGTACAATTTGTGTAATGTACAAGGTTCCATGAACACTTGTGATGTGATGATGTGATGTTGGTTGTGCACAGTGGTTTTGTTGTACAATAATGATGTGATGTTGGTTGTTCCCAGTGGTTTTGTTGTATTTGTCCTTCTGAAAATGTTTTTGTTTGACTTTTCCAGATAAAAACTGCTCTACACCTGTTATTGAATGTGCGTCAGGGGATAGGACAAAATGCAAAAATGGCGGCACCTGTTATATCTTTGCTGGAGTGGTTCACTGCACTTGTCCACCAGGTAAAGGTTGTCATTTAATCATCAGATACTGCACTGTACTGAAAACTACTGTTTACTCTGAGAAAACAAGGTCCTACCTACAACCAGAAATGCTTCTTTGACTTGCCCCTGTAGAAACCCTTCTGGTTCTTTTTTAGAACCCTTTCTTCAGAAGGACCTCCTTGGTTCCAAGGTTCCATCTACAACCCCTTCTCCCTCCAACCCTTTAGAACCATTTTCTCTAAGAGTTTAGCTTACAGTAAAGTTACAAAATACCTGCATCTGGGTGATTAATCCTGTTGATATATTGTTATCTGGCTCTGCTTAAGGTACATGAAACCACAAAACACCTCGTTTTTTTATTTCCTGCATTTCAGGAAAGTTATCCTGCAACAGGGTGATCAAATTAAGATCTTATATCTGTAATCCATTGAAGTCAAATTAGTATTATGCCTCCATCTTTGTACGCAATCACTGTTTAAGCGATTTATTCATTAAGGCCCTCCGGTTGTTTTTAGACGCTCTTGTTGTTTATTCTACATTAATCTCTTTTGTAAATTCGGTAGTAAAAGACTGAGTCCTAAATGGCCCCATATGGCTCTGGTCAAAAGTAGTATAGGGAATAGGGTGTCATTTGGGACGCTGGCAAAGAGAGACTCTGTTATTGTTATTGATGACTCTGTGTGCGCCCTATTATTACCAAACCTAATTTAAATAACATCCACCAGATCATAATAGAGAGTAGTCGACCAAAGCCATGCATTACTTGAATGAGTGTCTAATTATACATGTAGGAAAATACAAACTCCCCTCAATTCCTATATGTAGGTTGGTGGTTGGACTATATTTGTATTTCCACTGTCTAAGGGCCTCTATCAAATCCTATTTCCTAGTATTTCCACTGGCTAAGGGCCTCTATCTAACTAAGAAAAAACTAACATATGTAAAGCAGAAATTATAAAGGAAAAACGTCTTGCAATGACAGGAGCGTCTTGAGAAATGCAAATCCAAGCCTGTGTGACAGAAGTGGTGTGGCTAGAAGAATAGAACACAGAACACAGCTCCTATTCAACACACACAGACATCAATCAGCTCTTTGATCCAAACCCCAATGCATACAGGATGGGGAGCCCATGACTGCTCTGCACCCGTGAACCAGTGTGTGTTGAATCCCTGTGACCCGGAGGGGACCCTGTTCTGTGAAGAGCTGGCGAACGGCTTCAGTTGCGTCTGCCAACACGGGTACATGGGACGGCTGTGCGAAATCCCCATAAGTCACTGCGTGGATGGGCTGTGTCATCACGGATCAAAGTGTGTGGATCTACCGAGAGGATTCAAGTGTCATTGTTTACCCGGTAAGCTAATCACCAGGAACAAAGAACCAGGGGGGGGTGATTTTAATGGGGTGTGTGTGCGTGTTTGGAGTGTGCGCGTGCGTACGTTGCCCTGTAAGACATTGGCTCCTTGTTACTGAAACCTGTGGTGATGTTTATATTTATTTCAGGGTCTTGTCCCTGCATTTAGGATGACTGAATACTAAATATTAATGCACTGTTTCCCAAACCTCTCCTCAAGTACCCCCAGCCGTCCCACTTATTTCATACTAAAACTAGAACACCTGATTGAACTGATAAAGGCTTTGGTGAGTAGTTGACCAATTGAATCAGGTATGATAGTGGCTTAAGTTAAGCAGTAGATGGGAGCCAGTAGAAAGGTGTGTTAGTGGGTTAAGGAGCCAATAGAAAGGTGTGTTAGTGGGTTAAGGAGCCAATAGAAAGGTGTGTTAGTGGGTTAAGGAGCCAATAGAAAGGTGTGTTAGTGGGTTAAGGAGCCAATAGAAAGGTGTGTTAGTGGTTAAGGAGCCAATAGAAAGGTGTGTTAGTGGGTTAAGGAGCCAATAGAAAGGTGTGTTAGTGGGTTAAGGAGCCAATAGAAAGGTGTGTTAGTGGGTAAGGAGCCAATAGAAAGGTGTGTTAGTGGGTTAAGGAGCCAATAGAAAGGTGTGTTAGTGGGTTAAGGAGCCAATAGAAAGGTGTGTTAGTGGGTTAAGGAGCCAATAGAAAGGTGTGTTAGTGGGTTAAGGAGCCAATAGAAGGTGTGTTAGTGGGTTAAGGAGCCAATAGAAAGGTGTGTTAGTGGGTTAAGGAGCCAATAGAAGGTGTGTTAGTGGGTTAAGGAGCCAATAGAAAGGTGTGTTAGTGGGTAAGGAGCCAATAGAAGGCGTGTTAGTGGGTTAAGGAGCTAATAGAAAGGTGTGTTAGTGGGTTAAGGAGCCAATAGAATTGTGTGTTAGTGGGTAAGGAGCCAATAGAAAGGTGTGTTAGTGGGTTAAGGAGCCAATAGAAAGGTGTGTTAGTGGGTTAAGGAGCCAATAGAAAGGTGTGTTAGTTGGTTAAGGAGCCAATAGAAAGGTGTGTTAGTGGGTTATGGAGCCAATAGCATCCCAGAGAGATGAGTAATGTTTGATAAAGAGGTATTTAGTACTGGGATAAAGTCACTCAGTGAACTGCCAATAGAACGTTCTAGGAATTTAACTAAAAAACACATTATTACATGTCAAAATGATTCCCCCATTATTCCACCCCTTAATTCAGAGGGTCAGAAAACCACTAGTCTCATTCGTTTCTTCTTCATGCAGGTTTAACGGGACAATTCTGCGAGGTGAACACAGACGACTGTGAAGAGAAGCCGTGCGGTGTTCTAAGTATTTGCAAAGACACCATCAACGGCTACAATTGTTTCTGTGCACCTGGATTTATTGGTGAGTAGCTATGTTATCAAGGGAATATCCCCATTGCTCGTAACTCCATCTACTCTTTGCCTTTTGGTGTCAAAGACCTCGAGCCTCCCTATGTAGGTATTGTTAAACACTTATTTACCTTCCACAAATCATACGGCAGTTCCATTACACACTTCTCCCAGTATCATACAGTTCTTACACACTTCTCTCAGTATCATACAGTTCCACTTCTCTCAGTATCATACAGTTCCACTTCTCTCAGTATCATACAGTTCCATTACACACTTCTCTCAGTATCATACAGTTCCACTTCTCCCAGTATCATACAGTTCCACTTCTCCCAGTATCATACAGTTCCACTTCTCTCAGTATCATACAGTTCCACTTCTCTCAGTATCATACAGTTCCACTTCTCTCAGTATCATACAGTTCCACTTCTCTCAGTATCATACAGTTCCATTACACACTTCTCTCAGTATCATACAGTTCCATTACACACTTCTCTCAGTATCATACAGTTCCACTTCTCCCAGTATCATACAGTTCCACTTCTCTCAGTATCATACAGTTCCACTTCTCTCAGTATCATACAGTTCCACTTCTCTCAGTATCATACAGTTCCACTTCTCCCAGTATCATACAGTTCCATTACACACTTCTCCCAGTATCATACAGTTCCACTTCTCTCAGTATCATACAGTTCCACTTCTCTCAGTATCATACAGTTCCACTTCTCTCAGTATCATACAGTTCCACTTCTCCCAGTATCATACAGTTCCACTTCTCTCAGTATCATACAGTTCCACTTCTCTCAGTATCATAAAGTTCCACTTCTCTCAGTATCATACAGTTCCACTTCTCCCAGTATCATACAGTTCCATTACACACTTCTCTGTATCATACAGTTCCATAACACACTTCTCTCATTATCATACAGTTCCATTACACACTTACATTTACATTACATTTACGTCATTTAGCAGACGCTCTTATCCAGAGCGACTTACAAATTGGTGCATTCACCTTACAGCCAGTGGGATAACCACTTTACAAATGTTTTTTGTGTTTTTGGGTGTTTTTGGGGGTAGAATGATTACTTTATCCTATCCCAGGTATTCCTTAAAGAGGTGGGGTTTCAAGTGTCTCCGGAAGGTGGTGAGTGACTCCGCCGTCCTGGCGTTGTGAGGGAGCTTGTTCCACCATTGGGTGCCAGAGCAGCGAACAGTTTTGACTGGGCTGTGCGGGGAATTGTGCTTCCGCAGAGGTAGGGGGCCAGCAGGCCAGAGGTGGATGAACGCAATGCCCTCGTTTGGGTGTAGGGACTGATCAGAGCCTGAAGGTACGGAGGTGCCGTTCCCCTCACAGCTCTGTAGGCAAGCACCATGGTCTTGTAGCAGATGCGAGCTTCAACTGGAAGCCAGTGGAGTGTGCGGAGGAGCGGGGTGACGTGAGAGAACTTGGGAAGGTTGCACACCAGACGGGCTGCGGCATTCTGGATGAGTTGTAGGGGTTTAATGGCACAGGCAGGGAGCCCAGCCAACAGCGAGTTGCAGTAATCCAGAGGGGAGATGACAAGTGCCTGGATAAGGATTCCTGTGTAAGGCAGGGTCGTACTCTCCGAATGTTGTAGAACATGAACCTACAGGATCGGGTCACCGCCTTGATGTTAGCGGAGAACGACAGGGTGTTGTCCAGGGTCACGCCAAGGCTTTTTGCACTCTGGGAGGAAGACACAACGGAGTTGTCAACCGTGATGGCGAGATCATGGAACGGGCAGTCCTTCCCGGGGAGGAAGAGCAGCTCCATCTTGCCGAGGTTCAGCTTGAGGGGGTGATCCATCATCCACACTGATATGTCTGCCAGACATGCAGAGATGCGATTCGCCACCTGGTTATCAGAAGGGGGAAAGGAGAAGATTAGTTGTGTGTCGTCTGCGTAGCAATGATAGGAGAGGCCATGTGAGGATATGACAGAGCCAAGTGACTTGGTGTATAACGAGAATAGCAGAGGGCCTAGAACTGAGCCCTGGGAGACACCAGTGGTGAGAGCACGTGGTGCGGAGACAGATTCTCGCCACGCCACTTGGTAGGAGCGACCTGTCAGGTAGGACGCAATCCAAGAGTGAGCCGCGCCGGAGATGCCCAACTCAGAGAGGGTGGAGAGGAGGATCTGATGGTTCACAGTATCAAAGGCAGCAGACAGGTCTAGAAGGACAAGAGCAGAGGAGAGAGAGTTAGCTTTAGCAGTGCGGAATGCCTCCGTGACACAGAGAAGAGCAGTCTCAGTTAAATGACCAGTCTTGAAACCTGACTGGTTTGGATCAAGAAGGTCATTCTGAGAGAGATAGCAAGAGAGTTGGCTAAAGACGGCACGCTCAAGAGTTTTGGATAGAAAAGAAAGAAGGGATACTGGTCTGTAGTTGTTGACATCGGAGGGATCGAGTGTAGGTTTTTTGAGAAGGGGTGCAACTCTCGCTCTCTTGAAGACGGAAGGGACATAGCCAGCGGTCAAGGATGAGTTGATGAGCGAGGTGAGGTAAGGGAGAAGGTCTCCGGAAATGGTCTGGAGAAGAGAGGAGGGGATAGGGTCAAGCGGGCAGGTTGTTGGGCGGCCGGCCGTCACAAGTCGCAAGATTTCATCTGGAGAGAGAGGGGAGAAAGAAGTCAAAGCATAGGGTAGGGCAGTGTGAGCAGGACCAGCAGTGTCATTTGACTTAACAAACGTGGATCGGATAAAGTCAACCTTCTTTTCAAAATGGTTGACGAAGGTATCCACAGAGAGGGAGGAGGAGGGGTGGGGGGGAGGAGAAGGTGGCAAAGAGCTTCCTAGGGTTAGAGGCAGATGCTTGGAATTTAGAGTGGTAGAAAGTGGCTTTAGCAGCAGAAACAGAGGAAGAAAATGTAGAGAGGAGGGAGTGAAAAGATGCCAGGTCCGCAGGGAGTCTAGTTTTCCTCCATTTCCGCTCAGCTGCCCGGAGCCCTGTTCTGTGAGCTCGCAAGGAGTCGTTAAGCCACGGAGCAGGAGGGGCGGACCGAGCCGGCCGGGAGGATAGGGGACATAGAGAGTCAAAGGATGCAGAAAGGGAGGAGAGGAGAGTTGAGGAGGCAGAATCAGGAGATTGGAGGGAGAAGAATTGAGCAGAGGGAAGAGATGATAGGATGGAAGAGGAGAGAGAGAGCGAAGGTTGAGACGGCGCATTACCATCTGAGTAGGGGCAGAGTGAGTAGTGTTGGAGGAGAGTGAGAGAGAAAAGGATACATAGTAGTGGTCGGAGACATGGAGGGGAGTTGCAGTAAGATTAGTAGAAGAACAGCATCTAGTAAAGATAAGGTCAAGCGTATTGCCTGCCTTGTGAGTAGGGGGGGACGGTGAGAGGGTGAGGTCAAAAGAGGAGAGGAGTGGAAAGAAGAGGCAGAGAGAAATGCGTCAAAGGTAGACGTAGGGAGGTTAAAGTCACCCAGAACTGTGAGGGGTGAGCCATCCTCAGGAAAGGAACTTATCAAGGCGTCAAGCTCATTGATGAACTGTTCCAAGGGAACCTGGAAGGCGATAAATGATAAGGATGTTAAGCTTGAATGGGCTAGTGACTGTGACAGCATGGAATTCAAATGAGGAGATAGACAGATGGGTCAAGGGAAAAAGAGAGAATGTCCACTTAGGAGAGATGAGAATTCCTGTGCCACCACCCCGCTGACCAGATGCTCTCGGGGTATGCGAGAACACATGGTCAGACGAAGAGAGAGCAGTAGGAGTAGCAGTGTTTTCAGTGGTAATCCATGTTTCCGTCAGCGCCAAGAAGTCGAGGGACTGGAGGGTAGCATAGGCTGAGATGAACTCTGCCTTGTTGGCCGCAGAACGGCAGTTCCAGAGGCTGCCTGAGACCTGGAACTCCACGTGGGTCATGCGCGCAGGGACCACCAGGTTAGAGTGGCAGCAGCCACGCGGTGTGAGGCGTTTGTATGGCCTGTGCAGAGAGGAGAGAACAGGAATAGACAGACGCATCGTTGACAGGCTACAGAAAATGGCTACAATAATGCAAAGGAGATCGGAATGAAATGAACTAAACATCTGGGAAAGCGAGAGAGCGGGTCCTCCCTCACTTACTTCACTGAAGCACCCAAATATAACTCTCCCAATTTCCACCTCAGAAACTATAATTGTTGTAAACTACAGCGGTTCAATGTTTTCTAGGAATAGACTAACTTAGTTTATTCAGCTAGCTAACTTGGTACAGTATTCTTCCGTGAAAACCGTCCAGGGCACCGAATCCTATGACACCACAGCCAACTAGCATGCCAGCCTCCAACAACACGGTTTAGCACCAATACTCGGTCACAACAAACCACCAGTGTGTCAACACGCCAAGCAGATCATTCGTGTCCGTGTCTAACGTTGTGGGTTAGTCCCGACAGCTTGAGCGAGTCCGTCGTCAACTTATTCAGCCAGTTAGTTAGCTAGAATAGTTAGCATACTAGCTAGCCATTGCTTTCTGCCAACGAAGAAACCCCTCCTCCCACGGCACGAACACACAGAGAGAGCCAAGCTAACGTTAACTAGTCACCCATGTCCCGAGTTCACTTGAACGACTCTGGTTACCAGTATGTAAAAAACAAAACACAAATGTAGGTTATAACTTGTAATAACCCCTATCCCTAGCCGCTACTGTTAGCTAGCCAAGTGCAAAGCTAGCCACTGAGTCGACTCAGCCAGTTCGCATCTGTTCGCTAGGTCGTTCCAGCTATTGTTTAGTAGCTATCCAGGTAGCAACAAGCTAGCTACATTTCGAGCACAGTAGCTACTAACTACCTAACGTTAACGCTTCAGACAATGAGGTTAGAAAAACAGCTGAATGGTAGGCAGCTAGCTGGCGTAATTACAGGTACTCTCAAGCGTGAAACAACTATCCACAGTTGCTAATAGTTACCAGTAGCTACCCGCTAGCTCGTCCAGGTAGTGGGTTAGCTAGCCTCGTGCTTCACCGGGCTCAGTCGAATACAATACTTACCTACAATACTTACATACAATAACCTACGATAACTACCTACAATACCTAACTACAATCTAAATACATGGTTTAAGCTTTACTCGACACCATATAAGCCAAACTTACCTCTCGCCAACTTTTTTATACTGTATTCTAGTCAATGCCATCCTATTTAATTATTGCTGTATACAGTATCATACAGTTCCACTTCTCTCATTATCATACAGTTCCACTTCTCTCAGTATCATACAGTTCCACTTCTCTCAGTATCATACAGTTCCACTTCTCTCAGTATCATACAGTTCCACTTCTCTCAGTATCATACAGTTCCACTTCTCTCAGTATCATACAGTTCCACTTCTCTCAGTATCATACAGTTCCACTTCTCTCAGTATCATACAGTTCCACTTCTCCCAGTATCATACAGTTCCACTTCTCTCAGTATCATACAGTTCCACTTCTCTCAGTATCATACAGTTCCATTACACACTTCTCTCAGTATCATACAGTTCCACTTCTCTCAGTATCATACAGTTCCACTACACATTTCTCTCAGTATCATACAGTTCCACTTCTCTCAGTATCATACAGTTCCATTACACACTTCTCTCAGTATCATACTCTTCCCCCTTCCTCTCCCCCTTCCTCTCCCCCCTTCCTCTTCCCCCCTTCCTCTCCCCCCTACCTCTCCCCCCTTCCTCTCCCCCTTCCTCTCCCCCCTTCCTCTCCCCCTACATCTCTCCCTACCTCTCCCCCTTCCTCTCCCCCCCTTCTTCTCCCTCTCACCCCCTACGTCTCTCCTTCTTCCTCTCCCCCTTCCTATCCCCCCTTCCTTTCCCGCTACCTCTTCCCCATTCCTCTCCCCCTTCCTCTCCCCCTACCTCTCCCCCCTTCCTCTCCCTCTTCCTCTCCCCCTTCCTCTCCCCTCTTCCTCTCCCCCCTTCCTTTCCCCGCTACCTCTTCCCCATTCCTCTCCCCCTTCCTCTCCCCCTACCTCTCCCCCTTCCTCTCCCTCTTCCTCTCCCCCCTTCCTCTCCCTCTTCCTCTCCCCCCTTCCTTTCCCGCTACCTCTTCCCCATTCCTCTCCCCCTTCCTCTCCCCCCTACCTCTCCCCCTTCCTCTCCCTCTTCCTCTCCCCCCTTCCTCTCCCTCTTCCTCTCCCCCCTTCCTCTCCCTCTTCCTCTCCCCCTTTCCTTTCCCGCTACCTCTTCCCCATTCCTCTCCCCCTTCCTCTCCCCCCTACCTCTCCCCCCTTCCTCTCCCTCTTCCTCTCCCCCCCTTCCTCTCCCCCTTCCTCTCCCCTCTTCCTCTCCCCCCTTCCTCTCCCCCCTACCTCTTCCTCTTCCTCTCCCCCTTCCTCTCCCCCCTACCTCTCCCCCTTCCTCTTCCCCCTTCCTCTCCCCCCTACCTCTCCCCCCTTCCTCTCCCTCTTCCTCTCCCCCTTCCTCTCCCCCTACCTCTCCCCCCTTCCTCTCCCCCTTCCTCTCCCTCTTCCTCTCCCCCCTACCTCTGCCCCTTCCTCTCTCCCCTACCTCTCTTCCTCACATCATTAAGGAAGCTTATTTGATTAAAGGGATCTGTTATCTATGGACCCCATCATGTGTCAACATCTGGCAGTTGCTTCTGTGTGTGTGTGTGTGTGTGTGTTTTCCTGGGTGTGGCATATGTCTGTGTGCGTTCAGTGTGTGTGCGTGCGTCAGTATGTAGCCTATGCATGTGTGGACCTTCATGCAGTGAACCTCTCCTGTCTTTCCAGGTAATAACTGTGAGATCGAGGTAAATGAGTGTCTGAGCCAGCCCTGCCACAACGGAGCTTCCTGCTCTGATGAGCTCAACGCATTCAGCTGCTTATGCCCAATCGGAGTCACAGGTACACATGCGCGCGCACACACACACACACACACACACACACACACACTGCATTTATCTAACCTGGATGTGTTTGTGCTCTAACCCTTATGGTTGGTGTCATGCCAAACATGTCATGTGTGACATCACAGGACATTGACTGTAGGGGTTGGCAAGGCAACACAAATAGATCTGGGACCAAAACATCAAATCAAATCAAATCAAATTGTATTGGCCACATGCGCCGAATACAACAGGTGCAGACATTACAGTGAAATGCTTACTTACAGCCCTTAACCAACAGTGCATTTATTTTTAATAAAAAAGTAGAATAAAACAACAAAAAAGTGTTGAGAAAAAAAGAGCAGAAGTAAAATAAAATAACAGTAGGGAGGCTATATATACAGGGGGGTACCGGTGCAGAGTCAATGTGCGGGGACACCGTCTAGTTGAGGTAGTTGAAGTAATATGTACATGTGGGTAGAGTTAAAGTGACTATGCATAAATAATTAACAGAGTAGCAGCAGCGTAAAAAGATGGGGTGGGTGGGCAGTGCAAATAGTCCGGGTAGCCATGATTAGCTGTTCAGGAGTCTTATGGCTTGGGGGTAGAAGCTGTTGAGTGGTACCGCTTGCCGTGTGGTAGCAGAGAGAACAGTCTATGACTAGGTTGGCTGGAGTCTTTGACAATTTTGAGGGCCTTCCGCTGACACCGCCTGGTATAGAGGTCCTGGGTGGCAGGAAGCTTGGCCCCAGTGATATACTGGGCCGTACGCACTACCCTTGCGGTCAGAGGCAAAGCAGTTGCCATACCAGGCGGTGATGCAACCAGTCAGGATGCTCTCGATGGTGCAGCTGTAGAATTTTTTGAGGATCTGAGGACCCATGCCAAATCTTTTCAGTCTCCTGAGGAGGAATAGGCTTTGTCGTGCCCTCTTCACGACTGTCTTGGTGTGTTTGGACCATGATAGTTCGTTGGTGATGGACACCAAGGAACTTGAAGCTCTCAACCTGTTCCACTACAGCCCTGTCGATGAGAATGGGGGCGTGCTCAGTCCTCTTTTTTGTCCTGTAGTCCACAATCATCTCCTTTGTCTTGGTCACGTTGAGGGAGAGGTTGTTATCCTGGCACCACACGGCCAGGTCTCTGACCTCCTCCCTATAGGCTGTCTCATCGTTGTCGGTGATCAGGCCTACCACTGTTGTGTCGTCGGCAAACTTAATGATGGTGTTGGAGTCGTGCCTGGCCATGCAGTCATGGGTGAACAGGGAGTACAGGAGGGGACTGAGCACGCACCCCTGAGGGGCCCCCGTGTTGAGGATCAGTGTGGCAGATGTGTTGTTACCTACCCTTACCACCTGGGGGCGGCCAGTCAGGAAGTCCAGGAAGTCCAGTTGCAGAGGGAGGTGTTTAGTCCCAGGATCCTTAGCTTAGTGATGAGCTTTGAGGGCATGATTAACCATAATCATGATTAACCCCTTATAAATCATTTGAAATACCTTACCTTAAAGTATGTTTCTAAGATGTAAGATATAGAACAGGGCTCTCCAACCCTGTTCCTAGAGAGCTACCCAGACATTCCATGTATTTAACTATTCCACAACTAGCACACCTGATTCACCTTGTCAACTAATCATCAAGCCCTTGAATAGGTGAATCAGCTGAGTTAGTTCAGGGCTACAACTACATGGTGAAATGTCTGGGGGTCCCCGAGGAGAGGTTGGAGAACGTCTGGGGGTCCCTGAGGATAGGTTGGAGAACGTCTGGGGGTCCCCGAGGAGAGGTTGGAGAACGTCTGGGGGTCCCCGAGGAGAGGTTTGAGAACGTCTGGGGGTCCCTGAGGATAGGTTGGAGAACGTCTGGGGGTCCCTGAGGAGAGGTTTGAGAATGTCTGGGGGTCCCTGAGGATAGGTTGGAGAACGTCTGGGGGTCCCCGAGGAGAGGTTGGAGAACGTCTTGGGTCCCCGAGGAGAGGTTGGAGAACGTCTGGGGGTCCCTGAGGAGAGGTTTGAGAACGTCTGGGGGTCCCTGAGGATAGGTTGGAGAACGTCTGGGGGTCCCCGAGGAGAGGTTGGAGAACGTCTGGGGGACCCCGAGGAGAGGTTGGAGAACGTCTGGGGGTCCCCGAGGAGAGGTTGGAGAACGTCTGGGGGTCCCCGAGGAGAGGTTTGAGAACGTCTGGGGGTCCCTGAGGATAGGTTGGAGAACGTCTGGGGGTCCCTGAGGAGAGGTTTGAGAACGTCTGGGGGTCCCTGAGGATAGGTTGGAGAACGTCTGGGGGTCCCCGAGGAGAGGTTGGAGAACGTCTTGGGTCCCCGAGGAGAGGTTGGAGAACGTCTGGGGGTCCCCGAGGAGAGGTTTGAGAACCACTGATCTACACTTTGTGACGTCACGAGAGGCTACACAGCTTTCAGCGGGGTTGCTCAAGTAGTGCAAGGAGACAAGGTTCAAACAAACCAAGGATTTTATTATAGGTCTTGGGAAATTAACGAAAATATAACAAAAGTCTGTTCTCTTGTGGCTCTTTAAGGGTTAACAGTTCAGGGATGTCTCTTCCACATCCAAAATCATAATTCTCACTCGCTCAGATAACTTTTCCCCAGCCTTACTGTAGTCCACGTTGCAGCTAGTGGCCAACCCAGCAAAAAGTCCTTCCAAATGTCTCTCACGTATTTCCCCAGGTGCATATATCCACAGGTGAGTATTTCCCAAAGGTAAGTGTCTCCAAATCCTTATATTCCTCCTGGAAGTGGACGTGCAGCACTCTTGTCCTCCAGAGAGCCCAGGTTGGAGACTGTGTTTCTTCACCCCCCACACACTCCCTCAGTGTGTCTCTTCCCTTCCCAAAACCTTCAGCTCATCAGCTCCTGATTTGTTTCAGCTGCGTGGGAAGATTGGCCATAGAGGGGTGGAGTTCCCGACCATACCAGCAGATGGAGCCATAGCTGTCTGGGTTTGCAGCCACCTCAGGGGGATGTAACGTCCCTCCAGGACACAGCCTCTCGTGACATCACAACTTATTCGGGTGTAGTTGAATGTTAGATCAACTGATTCTTATTGAAATTAGATAATATATAGTTATGCTACCCGTATGTGGAGAACTTGATCCATCACCAGTTGTGATCACGTAGGAGTTCAATAACAGAAACCCATCCAACACCAGTTGTGATCAGATGGGAGGTATTGAATAGAGTTGAAGGATGGGACTAATAACAAATAACAACAAATAATAACAAAGATAGCTAATAATGTAAAGCATACTGTGTCCATAATAAGTATATAGGCTGTATGTTGGGAGCTTTTGGGAAAGAGCACAGTTAGAAAGATATGGCATATAGAAGCAAACCGGATAGACATCATGAAAACGATCGGAGAGGTTGAGACGTAGAAGTAGTTCAGGAGCAAAAAATAAATAAATAATAATAATAATAATAATAATGATATGTATGTATGTATGTATGTATGTATGTATATGTATATATATATGTATATATATAATAGAATTATTGTAAAATTAACTGTGTCCATAAGGTGTAGATAGTAAGTATAGACCGGAAGTAGAGGCCTGGGAATTGTTGTTCACTAATTTACTCCAAGTAGGGAAAGGATGGTGGGGTTGAAAAGTAATAAAGGGGAGTATATATATAAAAAATATATATATATATATAAAAAAAAAACATGGGGGATTGGAAGTGATGCAGACAATTACATTGATAGAAGATACAATCTATCTGCAATATTAATGCTGATCCATTCCCCCAAAAAAAAAAAATAACTATGTCAATGTTCATTATGTTCAATACACTGGGTTGTATCCCAAATAGAACTCTATTCCCTTATAGTGCACTACTTCTGACCAGAGCACCAGTAAACTTATCAGGGCTCTGGTGAAAAGTGGCGCACTGTAAGGGAACAGAGTACCATTTGGGCTGCAGCCTGGGTCATGTGAGGCCATATTGAAAACATAAGGGATCATTTATCTAATGTCAGACGAGAGGCCCCTCTATTATTTCTCAGGTCACTTCCATCTGAATTGTTCGGGAAATTGTCTGAGTTAACTAGATGAATATATGCAAATTGAGGGATCCATATTGTAGAAACCCATCTTGATCTGAGTTTCACTCATTTACTTTTAGTTCAGAAGGTGGATAGCTCGGAGGCTTTTACTATTTCAGTTGAAAAGGAGATTCTTTTTAACACTTGGTTTATAATTGGTAGGAATGGGAATGTTGCTGCTCAGACCTCTTTAATTTTGTCTTTCTCTACAGGCGACTACTGTGAAATCAACATTGATGAGTGTCTGTCAGGGCCGTGCAGACACAACAGCACGTGTATGGACCTGGCCAATGGCTATGAATGTGTCTGTCTACCCGGCTTTACTGGTCAGTGTATCTAACTTACTGAATTTAATTGAATTAATGAATGCATACTGAACTAAATAAGCATCGACAACATAACCTACTGAATATGAATCCTGTAGCTTTATCTTAGCAAAACTACAGTAGGCTCAATTCACTCTAATCTACCACAGCCTCACGGGTAGATGCTTCCAGTTTTCGCCAAGAGAATCCTTCACACAGATGTTTGTGTCCATGGACAGTATAGTCTACAAACAAAGATGTCTATGGAGTTTGATTGATTTCCAGTGTACGTCTTCAACAACGTGTTGCTTAGGTACACTGGCAACCACAGTCTATGTTTTGTACTCTAGTGTTGCTAGGCAGCGGTGGAACCATAGAAATAGAATTTGAATGGGGTGGAACACCTTATTTAAATAGATCCCCATACAGTGCATGCTGCCTATCTGCCAACCCCAGGGGAGATGGGTGTGTAAAGGGATGTTTACATGCCTGTCGTCTGGGCAAAGCACAACACACATCGGTAGCGTCCCAAACGGCACCCGATTCCCTACATAGTGCTGGACCCTGGTACAAAGTAGTGCACTGTATAGGGAATAGGGTACCATTTGGGATGCAGACGTTGTCGTCTTCTCTGACTAATTGATGAGGAGTGAAGACAGAAGATACACAGTTAGTTACTGCTCCATGGTCTCATTATATCCTGTTTATGAACTCTCCTGGGATGTGTCCCAAATGGCACCATGTTCCCTTTATAATGCATTACTTTTGACCAGTGTCCACAGGGCTCTGGTCAAAAGTAGTGCACTTTATAGGGAATAAGGTGCCATTTGGGGACGCAGTCCTGCTACTAGTCTCACTGACCCCAAAAACATGATTTATTTATTTGTTTATGTTGTTGTTTGTATCAAAGGCGCTGGGTGTGAGTTCGACATTGACGAGTGTGCCTCTTCTCCCTGCAAGAACGGAGCCACTTGCATTGACCAGCCTGGCAATTACCACTGTCAGTGTGTGGCTCCATTCAAAGGTAATGAACACTGAGAGGGACTGTGTGTGTGTGTGTGTGTGTGTGTGTGTGTGTGTGTGTGTGTGTGTGTGTGTGTGTGTGTGTGTGTGTGTGTGTGTGTGTGTGTGTGTGTGTGTGTGTATGTCACTGTGTGCATGTGTCTCCATTTGAAAGGTAATGAACACTGAGGGAATGGGGACGATCACCAAAGTTAATTAACCTCCCTGAGCATCCCTCTCTCCCCTGCCTGACCTCATTCTGCTGCAGTCTACATCAACATTAGTAAGGCTTCATTCTCTGGTTGTGGCGATGCTCGACAAAGAAGATGAGACCCATTGCTAATCTTCCAGATGGTGTATCTATTTCTCATAGCCTTGGTCCCCACTAATGTTTTACGTCTTAGTGCTGCACAGCCTTAGTCAACGAGGGCATCATAACATCTGTTGAATTTTTCACCAAATTCAGTTTTCTCCGTTTTCTACCTTACGTTATAGTACTACGTTGATATTGATTACTGCATTGTTGGGATAAGAGCTTGCAAGAAAGGCATTTCCTGTACTTGTGCATGAGACATTAAAAACTTGATGTCTGCCACATTGACTTGAGTAGTTTCCTACTATTCTGTAAATCAAACAGACAGCCAAGTTGATGACCATTTGTGTGGTGGCTGTGATTAGGGAGCAGGAACTCTCATTGGGGTGTTGGTACCAGAGTGGGAACGTTTACTTGGTCCTTTTCGAGCTACAGAGGTAAGGGGCAGGAGTCAGAATCATGACCGGTGTGCAGCTACAATCTCTGCCTTGTCTGGTCCTTGTAACTCTGGCTATGTTCTTGGGAGTTGTACATAGGAGAGCTGGTCCTTGTACACTGGGTCCTACAAATCCTACGGTGGACACTCCCATCGGAGTTGGCTATACAGCCCAAACAGACATGGGACCAGGCTAAGATTGTATAACACTGATAGCCCACAGCTTTGCCACCTCAGCATACTGTACTATGATGAATCACTGGTCACTGACCTCTGTCTGTCCTGATCCTGCAGTAGAATCAGAAGCATGAACACAAGCCAGCTGGCAAAACTGGTTGATAACCACGTCATTACAACAGGATTACAACCAGTTCTATTCTGGACACTTTGTCCTCAACTTTGGTCTAATGATATTCCCATAATCTCCAAACTGTTCCCTTTCAATTACTACCATGATTATTCATATGCATTTCATATTTCTTCTGTAAGAAACATTTAAATGTAGCCCTCTCCATATGGGCCAACTCCCGCAGAGGTTAACCCTAATTGCTCCAGGGTCGGCGTTGATAATGGCTGACCCTGGCCGTGACCCCACTCCTCTGCTTGGTTTTAAATCCTGTGTTTCTTTTGTCTTTCTTAAAAAATAAAATAAAAATAAAAACGTACAGATGCTTTACGGATTTTAAATTATGAGGACAAAGAGACATTGTCAAGTGCAATATTCCCCGTCCTTCTAATAGGGGGCCCTGTGTAAGATGAAAAGTTCAGATGTTTTATAAAGCTAGTACTGGTCGTGACATGTTCTATGCTTTCACCAGGGTTGAATACGGAGTTCAGTGCCATGGTAGATACAGTGCCTTGCAAAAGTATTCATCCCCCTTGGCGTTTTTCCTATTTTGTTGCATTACAACCTGTAATTTAAATGGATTTTTATTTGGATTTCAATGGACATACACAAAATAGTCCAAATTGGTGAAGTGAAATAAAAAAAATTACTTCTTTCTAAAAATAAAAATAAACGGAAAAGTGGTGCGTGCATATGTATTCACCCCCTTTGCTATGAAGCCCCTAAATAAGATCTGGTGCAACCAATTACCTTCAGAAGTCACATAATTAGTTAAATAAAGTCCACCTGTGTGCAATCTAAGTGTCACATGATCTGTCACATGATCTCAGTATATATATACACCTGTTCTGAAAGGCCCCAGAGTCTGCAACACCACTAAGCAAGGGGCACCACCAAGCAAGCGGCACCATGAAGACCAAGGAGCTCTCCAAACAGGTCAGGGACAAAGTTGTGGAGAAGTACAGATCAGGGTTGGGTTATAAAAAAATATCTGAAACTTTGAACATCCCACGGAGTACCATTTAAATCCATTATTAAAAAATTTAAAGAATATGGCACCACAACAAACCTGCCAAGAGAGGGCCACCCACCAAAACTCACGGACCAGGCAAGGAGGGCATTAATCAGAGAGGCAACAAAGAGGAGCTGCAAAGCTCCACAGCGGAGATTGGAGTATCTGTCCATAGGACCACTTTAAGCCGTACACTCCACAGAGCTGGCCTTTACGGAAGAGTGGCCAGAAAAAAGCCATTGCTTAAAGAAAAAAATAAGCAAACACGTTTGGTGTTCGCCAAAAGGCATGTGGGAGACTCCCCAAACATATGTAAGAAGGTAATCTGGTCAGATGAGACTAAAATTGAGCTTTTTGGCCATCAAGGAAAACGCTATGTCTGGCGCAAACCCAACACTCCTCATCACCTCATCATGTGGTCCTCTGTAGCTCAATTGGTAGAGCATGGCGCTTGTAACGCCAGGGTAGTGGGTTCGATCCCCGGGACCACCCATACGTAAAAATGTATGCACACATGACTGTAAGTCGCTTTGGATAAAGGCGTCTGCTAAATGGCATATTATTATTATTATTATTATATCACCCCGAGAACACCATCCCCACAGTGAAGCATGGTGGTGGCAGCATCATGCTGTGGGGATGTTTTTCATCGGCAGGGACTGGGAAGCTGGTCAGAATTGAAGGAATGATGGATGGCACTAAATATAGGGAAATTCTTGAGGGAAACCTGTTTCAGTCTTCCAGAGATTTGAGACTGGGACGGAGGTTCACCTTCCAGCAGGACAATGACCCTAAGCATACTGCTAAAGCAACACTTGAGTAGTTTAAGGGGAAACATTTCAATGTCTTGGAATGGCCTAGTCAAAGCCCAGACCTCAATCCAATTGAGAATCTGTGGTATGACTTAAAGATTGCTGTACACCAGCGGAACCCATCCATCTTGAAGGAGCTGGAGCAGTTTTGCCTTGAAGAATGGGCAAAAATCCCAGTGGCTAGATGTGCCAAGCTTATAGAGACATACCCCAAGAGACTTGCAGCTGTAATTGCTGCAAAAGGTGGGGGGGGGGTGAATAGTTATGCACGCTCAAGTGTTCTGTTTTTTTGTCTTATTTCTTGTTTGTTTCACTAAAAAATGTATTTAACGTCTTCAAAGTGGTAGGCATGTTGTGTAAATCAAATGATACAAACCCCCCAAAAATCTATTTTAATTCCAGGTTGAAAGGCAACAAAATAGGAAAAATGCCAAGGGGGGTGAATACTTTTGCATGCCACTGTAGCTCTATAGAATTAAAGATTTTATAGGATCTCTGTGGATAGCTCAACACATTTTTCAACCCTCTAATGACATGTCTTATGCTTTCACCAGGGTTGAAAAGTGAGACCTACTGAGTTCAGTCCCATGGTAGATATTTAAATAGCTTTACCTCAAGCTGTTCCAGCTTTGTAATCATGTACTTTCCTCTGCCTTAAAAAAAAAAAAAAAAAAAACATTTTGCAGAAATTATCAGAGGTAGGAAAGAGAACTACTTCTTTTGATATGTCAAGCTTGCATGGAAATTATGCACTTTCCCAAAAACCTTCTGTGTCCCAAATCGCACCCTATTACCTATATATATATATATATATATATATATATGTGCACTACTATGGGCCCTGGTCAAAAGTAGTGCACTAAATAAGGAATAGGGTGCCATTTTAGACATTTTCTCATTTATTCACACTGTTCATTTCTTTGGTTTGTCATGTTTTTTAACTGTCTTTTGTTGAAAACACTTTGCCTTGTTTATGTGTTTTCTTATTTTAAAATTTTTCCAAGAGTGTGCTTTCATCAAAAAGTGTTTTGAGACTGTGCTTTTGGCATGCTGGTTCATCCAGCTAGCTATTATTTTAGGCCTGAGTGGAGTTTTCTGGCTTGTTATTGTGCTTTGTAGAGGTGATGTGTGCTTCTTCTTGCAAATGTCTTATCTGTTGTGAAGTCAATATGAAACAGTTTAAAAGTCAAGAACCATCAGTGAAACACTGTTTTGCTCTCACGATAAAAATGAAACTTTACTTGATTACATGATAACAACTAACAACTAAACTTTCCCTCTGAGAAAACAGTCATGAGCATAGTGTTGCTACTATTCACATGATTGAAGAGGTGCACGATTGTGTCAATATCCTGTAGTCTGTTTTGTTCTTGTTGTACAAGGAGTTTTGAAAGTGACTCCAAGACGTTCGTCCCAAATGGAACCCTATTCCATATATAGTGTACTACATAGGGAAGTAAAAGTAGTGCACTACATAATGAATAATGTGCTATTTGGGATGTAGCCTTAGTGCTAAGCTGGATTTCACAATAAAATCACATTTTTTTACAGTTTCAGTAAAACCATGTTTATTAGGTAATTTACATATTTTACTCCAAGCAATACATTTTTATTTCAGATATAGCATTCAAATTATCAGAAAATTTCAGTAGCATTTTAAATCTTTCATCACACCCAAGCCGTTACTAAGCATTGGTACAAATGAAATGTTAATGATTGACTAATTAGCAGTAAATGTATTGGCTCCCTATATTATCAAGTATATTGGCACCATGATAAAGTAGACACTCAGTGGTGGCAACTAGAGACATACAGTGTTTCATGGTCATTCCCCACGCCCTGTCCAGTTATATATTCCCCACGCCCTGTCCAGTTATATATTCCCCACGCCCTGTCCAGTTATATATTCCCCACGCCCTGTCCAGTTATATATTCCCCACGCCCTGTCCAGTTATATATTCCCCACGCCCTGTCCAGTTATATATTCCCCACGCCCTGTCCAGTTATATATTCCCCACGCCCTGTCCAGTTATATATTCCCCACGCCCTGTCCAGTTATATATTCCCCACGCCCTGTCCAGTTATATATTCCCCACGCCCTGTCCAGTTATATATTCCCCACGCCCTGTCCAGTTATATATTCCCCACGCCCTGTCCAGTTATATATTCCCCACGCCCTGTCCAGTTATATATTCCCCACGCCCTGTCCAGTTATATATTCCCCACGCCCTGTCCAGTTATATATTCCCCACGCCCTGTCCAGTTATATATTCCCCACGCCCTGTCCAGTTATATATTCCCCACGCCCTGTCCAGTTATATATTCCCCACGCCCTGTCCAGTTATATATTCCCCACGCCCTGTCCAGTTATATATTCCCCACGCCCTGTCCAGTTATATATTCCCCACGCCCTGTCCAGTTATATATTCCCCACGCCCTGTCCAGTTATATATTCCCCACGCCCTGTCCAGTTATATATTCCCCACGCCCTGTCCAGTTATATATTCCCCACGCCCTGTCCAGTTATATATTCCCCACGCCCTGTCCAGTTATATATTCCCCACGCCCTGTCCAGTTATATATTCCCCACGCCCTGTCCAGTTATATATTCCCCACGCCCTGTCCAGTTATATATTCCCCACGCCCTGTCCAGTTATATATTGTTCATTTCATTAAACTATTTGAGACAAAACATCAAATGTAATTTATTACACAGATGAGCCGAAGGACGTTTGAGAATATGTTTATTTTATGCACCAAGGAGCAATTGTGTACAACAATTCAGTTCTATGTCTGTCTGACTGTTTCTCTCTGTCTGACTGTTTCTCTCTGTCTGACTGTTTCTCTCTGTCTGACTGTTTCTCTCTGTCTGACTGTTTCTCCCTGTCTGACTGTTTCTCTCTGTCTGACTGTTTCTCTCTGTCTGACTGTTTCTCTCTGTCTGACTGTTTCTCTCTGTCTGACTGTTTCTCTCTGTCTGACTGTTTCTCTCTGTCTGCCAGTTTCTCTCTGTCTGCCTGTTTCTCTCTGTCTGACTGTTTCTCTCTGTCTGACTGTTTCTCTCTGTCTGACTGTTTCTCTCTGTCTGCCAGTTTGTTGCTGGCTGCTGCTCTACCTTCTCTGTCTGACACCGTTTTCTCCGACTAGCTATCACGGTCTCGCCTCTGAATTAGACGTTCATCCATGTTTCTCAAACGTCAAATTTAGAAGTTGTTCCAAACATCAAATCAAAAAAAAAAAGTTTAGGCATTAACTCTGAATTCTTAAGGTTAGGCATTAACTCCGAATGGTTAAAGTAAGGGTTAAGGTTTGGGATAGGCTTAAAACAAAAATATCAAAAACAACTTTCTATCGCTGGATATGAACATGCAACCTTTGGAACCAGAGGCACATGCTTACCATTGATACAAGTCAGTATCGCTGGACTTTCTATCACTGGATTCGAACATGCAACCTTTGGAACCATCCCCATCCACAACTCCCTACCAAAACCAAAGCGTACTTGAAGGTAACAGCACTCACTGTTGCCCCTAGTGGTCAGTTCCCATATAATCTCCCGACGTCCTCAGACATGGATGGACGTCGAATACTGACTTGTATGACCTGCCTGGTTTTCTCTCTCTGTCTGCTTATTTGTTGTTGGCCGCCGCTCCTCCTACAGAATGTCGGACGAAATGTTTCTCACTCCTCCTGTTTGCCTATTAATTCTTGGCCTTCGCTCTTCCTACCATACTAGAAGTAGGAACTGTGAGTTCTATCTCTGACACTGTGTTTCTCTCCCCCTACCCCTGCTGGTTGCTGGGGCCTGCTCCCCCTACCTCCTACTCTAGGCAGGAACTGTGAGTTCCTCCCCTGCGAGGCCAACAACCCCTGTGAGAACGGTGCTGAGTGCGTAGAGGAGCCTGATCAGGTCTATTTCCCCCTGGGTTTCCGCTGTCGCTGTCGACGTGGCTTCACGGGCCCTCGCTGTGAGATCAACATGGACGAGTGCAGCTCCAACCCCTGCCTTCACGGCTTCTGCTACGATGGTGAGACACACACACCACTGGGGAACTACACACCCCCGCAGCCCCCTCGGCTCTGGGGGCCCCCAACTCTTTTTATTTATTTTTTGGGTTGGGGGCCCCCTGGAGGTCGGCACCCCCTCCCCAGATAGCATATGAACAGGTCATAAGCCATGGCAAAATGTGTAGAATAGCAGGAAATTAACTTTAAAAATGCTAAATCTTCTCAGCATCATCGCAAAATGTGTAGAATGTGAGATTAACTATAAAACTGCAACATTTTCTCTCTGCCCCATGGCAATACGTGTAGAATCAGACTTTGCGGGGGGGCCCCGCGAAACTGTGGTACGCCACTGACACACACACACACGTTAAGGAGAAGAGCGAGTAGCGACCCACATGTCACAAAGCAGCGAGAAGCATCAGCCCACATCTCACAAACACGTTTAATAACCCCTCAGAGACAGGCCCCAGATCACACAGATCACACACATCTAAAAGACACCCCACACACTCTCTCTCTCTCTGTCTATCGGTCTTTCTGTCTCTCTCTCTCTCCTTCTCCCTCTGTCTGTCTGTCTGTGTCTCTCCCCTCCCTCCCTCCCCCTCTCCCACCCCACCCTCACTCATACTTTGTGCATCACAGTTGGTTTTACTCACTTGCTTTCTGACAGGTACTGTTCCAGTGGGTCACCACCACTGTGGCTAATAAGGAGCGTTATGAGACTGGAGTTATTCCATCTGGTGGTAATGGTTGCATCCCAAATGGCACCCTGTTCCCTATAGAGTCCACTACTTTTGACCAGGGCCCATGTACCCTATTCCATCTGATGAGTTCTGTAACCTAACCACTGAGAGACCATCTGATTAGTTCTGTAACCTAACCACTGAGAGACCATCTGAGTTCTTTAACCTAACCACTGAGAGACCAGCTGAGTTCTGTAACCTAACCACTGAGAGACCATCTGAGTTCTGTAACCTAACCACTGAGAGACCAGCTGATAGTTCTGTAACCTAACCACTGAGAGACCATCTGATGAGTTCTGTAACCTAACCACTGAGAGACCATCTGAGTTCTGTAACCTAACCACTGAGAGACCATCTGAAGTTCTGTAACCTAACCACTGAGAGACCATCTGATGAGTTCTGTAACCTAACCACTGAGAGACCATCTGATTGAGTTCTGTAACCTAACCACTGAGAGACCATCTGATGAGTTCTGTAACCTAACCACTGAGAGACCATCTGATGGGTTCTGTAACCTAACCACTGAGAGACCATCTGAGGTTCTGTAACCTAACCACTGAGAGACCATCTGATGAGTTCTGTAACCTAACCACTGAGAGACCATCTGATGAGTTCTGTAACCTAACCACTGAGAGACCATCTGATGGGTTCTGTAACCTAACCACTGAGAGACCATCTGATGAGTTCTGTAACCTAACCACTGAGAGACCATCTGATGGGTTCTGTAACCTAACCACTGAGAGACCATCTGATGAGTTCTGTAACCTAACCACTGAGAGACCATCTGATGAGTTCTGTAACCTAACCACTGAGAGACAATCTGATGAGTTCTGTAACCTAACCACTAAGAGACCATCTGATGGGTTCTGTAACCTAACCACTGAGAGACCATCTGATGAGTTCTGTAACCTAACCACTGAGAGACCATCTGATGAGTTCTGTAACCTAACCACTGTGAGACCATCTGAGTTCTTTAACCTAACCACTGAGAGACCAGCTGAGTTCTGTAACATAACCACTGAGAGACCACCTGAGTTCTTTAACCTAAACACTGAGAGACCATCTGATGAGTTCTGTAACCTAACCACTGAGAGACCATCTGATGAGTTCTGTAACCTAACCACTGAGAGACCATCTGAGTTCTTTAACCTAACCACTCAGAGACCATCTGAGTTCTGTAACCTAACCACTGAGAGACAATCTGATGAGTTCTGTAACCTAACCACTAAGAGACCATCTGATGGGTTCTGTAACCTAACCACTGAGAGACCATCTGATGAGTTCTGTAACCTAACCACTGAGAGACCATCTGATGAGTTCTGTAACCTAACCACTGAGAGACCATCTTTAGAGTTCTGTAACCTAACCACTGAGAGACCATCTTTAGAGTTCTGTAACCTAACCACTGAGAGACCATCTGATGAGTTCTGTAACCTAACCACTGAGAGAACATCTGAGTTCTTTAACCTAACCACTGAGAGACCAACTGAGTTCTGTAACCTAACCACTGAGAGACCATCTGAGTTCTTTAACCTAACCACTGAGAGACCAGCTGATGAGTTCTGTAACCTAACCACTGAGAGACCATCTGATGAGTTCTGTAACCTAACCACTGAGAGACCATCTGAGTTCTTTAACCTAACCACTGAGAGACCATCTGATGAGTTCTTTAACCTAACCACTGAGAGACCATCTGAGTTCTTTAACCTAACCACTGAGAGACCAGCTGAGTTCTGTAACCTAACCACTGAGAGACCATATGATGAGTTCTGTAACCTAACCACTGAGAGACAATCTGATTGTGTTCTGTAACCTAACCACTGAGAGACCATCTGATGAGTTCTGTAACCTAACCACTGAGAGACCATCTGATGGGTTCTGTAACCTAACCACTGAGAGACAATCTGATGAGTTCTGTAACTTAACCACTGAGAGACAATCTGATGAGTTCTGTAACCTAACCACTGAGAGACCATCTGATGAGTTCTGTAACTTAACCACTGAGAGACCATCTGATGAGTTCTGTAACCTAACCACTGTGAGACCATCTGAGTTCTTTAACCTAACCACTGAGAGACCAGCTGAGTTCTGTAACCTAACCACTGAGAGACCATCTGAGTTCTTTAACCTAACCACTGAGAGACCATCTGATGAGTTCTGTAACCTAACCACTGAGAGACCATCTGATGAGTTCTGTAACCTAACCACTGAGAGACCATCTGATGAGTTCTGTAACCTAACCACTGAGAGACCATCTGAGTTCTTTAACCTAACCACTGAGAGACCAGCTGAGTTCTGTAACCTAACCACTGAGAGACCATCTGAAGTTCTTTAACCTAACCACTGAGAGACCATCTGATGAGTTCTGTAACCTAACCACTGAGAGACCATCTGATGAGTTCTGTAACCTAACCACTGAGAGACCATCTGAGTTCTTTAACCTAACCACTGAGAGACCATCTGATGAGTTCTGTAACCTAACCACTGAGAGACCATCTGATGGGTTCTGTAACCTAACCACTGAGAGACCATCTGATGAGTTCTGTAACCTAACCACTGAGAGACCATCTGATGAGTTCTGTAACCTAACCACTAAGAGACCATCTGATGGGTTCTGTAACCTAACCACTGAGAGACCATCTGATGAGTTCTGTAACCTAACCACTGAGAGACCATCTTTAGAGTTCTGTAACCTAACCACTGAGAGACCATCTGATGAGTTCTGTAACCTAACCACTGAGAGACCATCTTTAGAGTTCTGTAACCTAACCACTGAGAGACCATCTGATGAGTTCTGTAACCTAACCACTGAGAGACCATCTGATGAGTTCTGTAACCTAACCACTGAGAGACCATCTGATGAGTTCTGTAACCTAACCACTGAGAGACCATCTGATGAGTTCTGTAACCTAACCACTGAGAGACCATCTGATGAGTTCTGTAACCTAACCACTGAGAGACCATCTGAGTTCTTTAACCTAACCACTGAGAGACCATCTGAGTTCTGTAACCTAACCACTGAGAGACCATCTGATGAGTTCTGTAACCTAACCACTGAGAGACAATCTGATGAGTTCTGTAACCTAACCACTGAGAGACCATCTGATGGGTTCTGTAACCTAACCACTGAGAGACCATCTGAGTTCTTTAACCTAACCACTGAGAGACCATCTTTAGAGTTCTGTAACCTAACCACTGAAAGACCATCTGAGTTATTTAACCTAACCACTGAGAGACCAGCTGAGTTATGTAACCTAACCACTGAGAGACCATCTGAGTTCTTTAACCTAAACACTGAGAGACCATCTGATGAGTTCTGTAACCTAACCACTGAGAGACCATCTGATGAGTTCTGTAACCTAACCACTGAGAGACCATCTTTAGAGTTCTGTAACCTAACCACTGAGAGACCATCTGATGAGTTCTGTAACCTAACCACTGAGAGACCATCTGATGAGTTCTGTAACCTAACCACTGAGAGACCATCTGATAGTTCTGTAACCTAACCACTGAGAGACCATCTGATGAGTTCTGTAACCTAACCACTGAGAGACCATCTGAGTTCTTTAACCTAACCACTGAGAGACCATCTGAGTTCTGTAACCTAACCACTGAGAGACCATCTGATGAGTTCTGTAACCTAACCACTGAGAGACAATCTGATGAGTTCTGTAACCTAACCACTAAGAGACCATCTGATGGGTTCTGTAACCTAACCACTGAGAGACCATCTGATGAGTTCTGTAACCTAACCACTGAGAGACCATTTTTAGAGTTCTGTAACCTAACCACTGAAAGACCATCTGAGTTCTTTAACCTAACCACTGAGAGACCAGCTGAGTTATGTAAC
Source organism: Coregonus clupeaformis (assembly GCF_020615455.1). Lineage (NCBI taxonomy): Eukaryota > Metazoa > Chordata > Actinopteri > Salmoniformes > Salmonidae > Coregonus > Coregonus clupeaformis. The sequence goes on along the minus strand of NW_025534228.1, from coordinate 3,987 downwards.
CTAACCACTGAGAGACCATCTGAGTTCTTTAACCTAAACACTGAGAGACCATCTGATGGAGTTCTGTAACCTAACCACTGAGAGACCAGCTGATGAGTTCTGTAACCTAACCACTGAGAGACCATCTGAGCTCTTTAACCTAACCACTGAGAGACCATCTGAGTTATTTAACCTAACCACTGAGAGACCAGCTGAGTTCTGTAACCTAACCACTGAGAGACCATCTGAGTTCTTTAACCTAACCACTGAGAGACCATCTGAGTAGTGTAACCTAACCACTGAGAGACCATCTGAGTTCTTTAACCTAGCCACTGAGAGACCATCTGAGTTCTGTAACCTAACCACTGAGAGACCATCTGATGGTTCTTTAACCTAACCACTGAGAGACCATCTGATGGTTCTGTAACCCTAACCACTGAGAGACCATCTGATGAGTTCTGTAACCTAACCACTGAGAGACCATCTGAGTTCTTTAACCTAACCACTGAGAGACCAGCTGAGTTCTGTAACCTAACCACTGAGAGACCATCTGAGTTCTTTAACCTAACCACTGAGAGACCATCTGATGAGTTCTGTAACCTAACCACTGAGAGACCATCTGATGAGTTCTGTAACCTAACCACTGAGAGACCATCTGAGTTCTGTAACCTAACCACTGAGAGACCATCTGATGAGTTCTGTAACCTAACCACTGAGAGACCATCTGAGTTCTTTAACCTAACCAATGAGAGACCATCTGATGTTCTGTAACCTAACCACTGAGATACCATCTGAGTTCTTTAACCTAACCACTGAGAGACCAGCTGAGTTCTGTAACCTAACCACTGAGAGACCATCTGATGGAGTTCTGTAACCTAACCACTGAGAGACCAGCTGAGAGTTCTGTAACCTAACCACTGAGAGACCATCTGAGCTCTTTAACCTAACCACTGAGAGACCATCTGAGTTATTTAACCTAACCACTGAGAGACTAGCTGAGTTCTGTAACCTAACCACTGAGAGACCATCTGATTTCTGTAACCTAACCACTGAGAGACCATCTGAGTTCTTTAACCTAACCACTGAGAGACCAGCTGAGTTCTGTAACCTAACCACTGAGAGACCATCTGAGTTCTTTAACCTAACCACTGAGAGACCATCTGATGAGTTCTGTAACCTAACCACTGAGAGACCATCTGATGAGTTCTGTAACCTAACCACTGAGAGACCATCTGAGTTCTTTAACCTAACCACTGAGAGACCATCTGAGTTCTGTAACCTAACCACTGAGAGACCATCTGAGTTCTTTAACCTAACCACTGAGAGACCATCTGAGTTCTGTAACCTAACCACTGAGAGACCATCTGATGGAGTTCTGTAACCTAACCACTGAGAGACCAGCTGATGAGTTCTGTAACCTAACCACTGAGAGACCATCTGAGCTCTTTAACCTAACCACTGAGAGACCATCTGAGTTATTTAACCTAACCACTGAGAGACCATCTGATGGTTCTGTAACCTAACCACTGAGAGACCATCTGAGTTCTTTAACCTAACCACTGAGAGACCATCTGAGTAGTTGTAACCTAACCACTGAGAGACCATCTGAGTTCTTTAACCTAGCCACTGAGAGACCAGCTGAGTTCTGTAACCTAACCACTGAGAGACCATCTGAGTTCTTTAACCTAACCACTGAGAGACCATCTGATGAGTTCTGTAACCTAACCACTGAGAGACCATCTGATGAGTTCTGTAACCTAACCACTGAGAGACCATCTGAGTTATTTAACCTAACCACTGAGAGACCAGCTGAGTTATGTAACCTAACCACTGAGAGACCATCTGATGAGTTCTGTAACCTAACCACTGAGAGACCATCTGAGTTCTGTAACCTAACCACTGAGAGACCATCTGATGAGTTCTGTAACCTAACCACTGAGAGACCATCTGAGTTCTGTAACCTAACCACTGAGAGACCATCTGATGAGTTCTGTAACCTAACCACTGAGAGACCATCTGAGTTCTGTAACCTAACCACTGAGAGACCATCTGATGAGTTCTGTAACCTAACCACTGAGAGACCATCTGAGTTCTTTAACCTAACCAATGAGAGACCAGCTGAGTTCTGTAACCTAACCACTGAGATACCATCTGAGTTCTTTAACCTAACCACTGAGAGACCAGCTGAGTTCTGTAACCTAACCACTGAGAGACCATCTGATGGAGTTCTGTAACCTAACCACTGAGAGACCAGCTGATGAGTTCTGTAACCTAACCACTGAGAGACCATCTGAGCTCTTTAACCTAACCACTGAGAGACCATCTGAGTTATTTAACCTAACCACTGAGAGACTAGCTGAGTTCTGTAACCTAACCACTGAGAGACCATCTGAGTTCTTTAACCTAACCACTGAGAGACCATCTGAGTTCTGTAACCTAACCACTGAGAGACCATCTGAGTTCTTTAACCTAACCACTGAGAGACCATCTGAGTTATGTAACCTAACCACTGAGAGACATTCAATTAGTCATCAATGCTGCGTCCTAATTTGAATAATGGATGATAAATGACAGACTTAATAGAATCAAAGAAATCCCACCACACACACACACACACACACACATACACACACAAACACATACATACACAATTAAATAAATCCTCAAGGCAGAATGTTGTTTTTCCTTCTCTGGCTGGCTGGCGATCCGTCCAATAACGCTTCTATGTATTCCATTTCCAACAGAAATGATGAAGCAACTCCTATATCAAATGAACAGTGCGGGGTAAGATCAGAGATAACCAAAGTGATAAATGACGAAGCAACTCCTAGATCAAATGAACAGTGTGGGTTAAGGATCAGAGATGACCAAAGTGATAAATGATGAAGCAACTCCTATATCAAATCCGGTAAGACAAGGGGTGGCGGTCTGTGTATATTTGTAAACAACAGCTGGTGCACAAAATCAAATACTAAGGAAGTCTCGAGGTTTTGCTCGCCTGAGGTAGAGTATCTTATGATAAGCTGTAGACCACACTATTTACCAAGAGAGTTTTCATCTATATTTTTCATAGCTGTCTATTTACCACCACAAACCAATGCTGGCATTAAGATTGCACTGAATGAGCTGTATAAGGCCATAAATCAACAGGAAAACGCTCATCCAGATGCAGCGCTCCTAGTGGCCGGGGACTTTAATGCAGGGAAACTTAAATCCGTTCTACCTAATTTCTACCAGCATGTTAAATGTGCAACCAGAGTAAAAAAAACTCTAGACCACCTTTACTCCACACACAGAGACGCATACAAAGCTCTCCCTCGCCCTCCATTTGGCAAATCTGACCATAACTCTATCCTCCTGATTCCTGCTTATAAGCAAAAACTAAAGCAGGAAGCACCAGTGACTCCGTTAATAAAAAAGTGGTCAGATGACACAGATGCTAAGCTCCAGGACTGTTTTGCTAGCACAGACTGGAACATGTTCCGGGATTCTTCAGATAGCATTGAGGAGTACACCACATCAGTCACTGGCTTCATCAATAAGTGCATCGATGATGTCGTCCCCACAGTGACCGTACATACATACCCCAACCAGAAGCCATGGATTACAGGAAACATCCGCACTGAGCTAAAGGGTAGAGCTGCCGCTTTCAAGGAGCGGGACTCTAACCCGGACGCTTATAAGAAATCCCGCTATGCCCTCCGACGAACCATCAAACAGGCAAAGAGTCAATACAGGACTAAGATTGAATCGTACTACACTGGCTCTGACGCTCGTCGGATGTGGCAGGGCTTGAAAACTATTACAGACTACAAAGGGGAAGCACAGCCGCGAGCTGCCCAGTGACACAAGACTTCCAGACGAGCTAAACCACTTCTATGCTCGCCTCGAGGCAAGCAACACTGAAGCATGCATGAGAGCACCAGCTGTTCCGGATGACTATGTGATCACGCTCTCCGTAGCCGATGTGAGTAAGACTTTTAAGCAGGTCAACATTCAGATGGATTA